>NC_009327.2:999675-1040381 GCF_000002845.2 Leishmania braziliensis MHOM/BR/75/M2904
CACACGTCTCCCCTCTCCGCCGCATAACACCGTACAGTAATGAGCAGCTGGCGGACGGGCAGGTCGCCACTGCGGCCGCCACGCCACGCAGAAGAGGGCTTATCACATTCACACACCCATTCCGTCATGACGACGCGGTGGGGCGCGCTGCCGCAGCCGCTCCGCCACGTGTGGTGCTCTGCGTGTGCCGTGCCGTGTCATGTGTAGGTCGTCTGTGCTTCGCGTGGTGATCGTGTGCATGTGTGCCTGCGTTCCTGTGTGCTCGCAGTGTGCTGGTGTCTGCCACTCTCGTGCGTGGCGCCGTGGCTGCGCACGCGCGCCTGCTCTGCAGGCCAGCGTGGGCCGCAGCAATGCCTGTGTGGCGGCGCTTTTCCCGATCCCGAAGCACCGCGAGGCAACTTGGACAACCCCCACACCTGCGTGCCAACGCAGCTGATCTCTCGTTTATATGGCTAGAAGTTATCCCACACTGCTGATTCTTGAGTATCTCTCACTTGAAAAAAAATTGTAGAGCGCTTCTGTGCCCGACTGCAGTCTTGTAGGTGAACATCCCCATAGTGGTATATTGAAGCTGTGGTACACTCTAGTGTCCCTCCTCGCCTGACGACATTCTGCTAGAGCAGCTCGTCTCTCGGCGTAGGATGTGCAGTCGACACTTCTGTGTGGCCTGGGCAACGCTCTATGGAGAGTAACAGGGGCGGGAGATGGAAGAGGTGCTAGTGCCTGTGCATGCGACTTTGACGAGTAACTACTCTAAACCGCCGTGGCAGTCTGCTGGCTTCCCCCCCCCCCCCCCTCTTCCTCCCTCGGGTGCGCCGATTTGAAGCAACGCCGCACAGTGTAGATGCACCCGAGTTGGGGACGCAAGCAGCTGCGTTCGGATAGGCGCAGAAATCGGCCTTTATTTACGCATGGCTCTTTCTGTCTATAGTGCCGCTCTCTCAAGTGTTCTCTCTCTCTCTTGGGTGAGCATCTCGTGCGTTCATCTTGCAGAAAGAGGCTCTACGTATCCCTGCCACGTTGTCCCTCCCTTCTTTCGCTTTGGTATCGTTCACTATAACATGCGTCTGCGTTGATTACGAGGCTCACGGCTTCCGTCGCATACCCAAGACACCCCCCCCCCGCGTGAAGAGAAGACACGCCACGCACAAGCACACACCCACGTACCTCCGCTTGCGGCTGCTGCTGCTGCTGCCGATTTTTGTTATTTTTTTTTTTTGCAGCACAGCACTGCGGCTTCTATCATTACTTGTGTATTCACTGGGGAAACCTTCTCACCATCCACGGCATCCACGCAGCCACACTCGCTCCGGGGGCACCGGTAAAGGTATTTCATGACGTCCTCCATATTTCTGCGCGAAGACATTAAAGAAGTCTTTAGCATCTTTGACGAAGACAGCTCAGGGGCAATCAGCATGCAGGATGTGAGGCGTGCCCTCTACACCATCACCGGCCAGCGTGTGACGCGCTCGGAGCTGCTTAAACTAATCGCCTTCGCTCAGGACGCGGTGGCTAAGCAGCAGCAGGCAATGCAACATCAACAGGATCAGGTAACATGTCTACAGCGCTCTAAAATGGCGAGCCCCGAAGCACAAGGTCCGCCGTCTGTGACGACAATCACAGATGGCGAGGTGATGAGCTTCTCTGGTAACATCCGTTCACCTAGTCAAACAGGCGCATCCATTAGCACCTTGAGTGTGCGAGCCGAGTCCCCGATGAATCCGCAAGCCGCTGCGGCAACAGCAGGCTCGACCCCCGCACCCACTGTTCGGAGCCAAATCTGTTTTGTTTCACCTCGCTCTCATTTGCTGGACAGCAGCGAGGGCATCGATCTCGATGTCTTTGAGCAGATCGTTCTGCGTAAGCTGAAGCACCGAAACTATGAGGAGGAACTAGCGTACACGTTCGCGCTGCTCGAAGATAAGTCTTATCTCGGCTTCATCACAAAGGAGAGCGTGCGCCGTGCAGCCACCGAGACAGGCGAGGCACTGACGGAGGCCGAGATTGCGGAAATGTTCGACCCACTCGTGACGGGGGTGTCGACCGCTGCGGTGGATCTCTCAACGTTCACGGACCTTCAGCTGAAAGCTCGCAAAGCAGAGGATTCCTGATGCACAGGCACACTCAAACTCAACAAAGAGTGGTGTGGGTGTACGAAAAAGGTACAAGCGAGTCCACACACGCACACACACACACACACATGTACACTACACCAGCCTCCTGCGAAGACAGAAATAAGCAAGCGCGTGCCATATCGCTCATGGGCATGAGGAGGCACCATTTGAACTTGTTGCAGCAGTGTCTGCCTTATTGTCTGTTGTTTGCTGAATGCGGCTTCCTTTTCAGAACAAAGTAAAAAAAAGGAAAGCTGACAAAGGGGTAGCGTCGTCTCCAAGTGTCTCTGCTGGGCGGCGCAGCACACTTTAGGCAAAAGCACCGTGTCAAAACGCGCAGAACCCCTCCCCGGAAGAAGTACAGCAAATCAACGGCAACAAACATTACGTAGACCGGGCTGTAAACATCCATGCACGCATTTGCAAGCGCATCACCATGTCTTGCTCGTTACCTTCGCATTAACCATTCTGTTGGGGATGCAGTCGCAGTGCCCCGCTCGTGGTCGTGTCGCACTCCCCGCGAAATGTCTTGCATGGTGGTGGCTAACGTGCATCATTGCTCAATTAACGAGAGTCTTGCATTTGGCCATTGTACTCCCTTTTCGCCTTCTCTCTCGTCATGTTTCGCTTTTCGGTTGTATGTCCTCCGCTTTGGTCCTCTCTTCAATGCTGCCCACGAGAGATAGGGAGAGGAAAGAGTCCTCCTCCTCACTAGCTGTGCGTGCGCTTTGCCTGCGCACACACCCACACAAGCATAATCATTCTTGCCCTTCCCGTGTTATTGGGCAACCCGTTCGGGCATCCATACAGCACCTAACTCCACGACCGCATCAGTGTACCTCCCGTTGCTACCGTGCACTGCACATCGCTTGGGCACCCGCCCCTTCCTGCTTGGACTTGCTATTTCGTCTATTGTATTTGCTCCTCTTGTCTCAACGCTTTGACTTCGTCATTTTTAGTTGTAGTACCGGACGTGCGTGTTTTGCTCTTAATTGGGGGAATCCGATCCCTATCGGCATCTGTGAAGATGGGGAAGTCTTTGGGCACCTCGTCGCCGAGCCAGCAGTGCACTGAGTGTAAACGTGGCTTCGGCATGATGCTATGGAAGCACACATGCGATGTATGTCACCGTAGCGTGTGCGACGACTGCGCCCCTCGCAGCACCAAGAGCGCTGGAGCCAAGGGCGAAATAACAAATTTGCGGGTGTGCAAGACCTGTGGCACCACAGGCCACCGCCTCGGCAAGGCGGTTAATGACAACTCCGCTACCGATGGTACGCAGGGCACAGGCGCTGCTCGCCCCGACCCGAATAGTGAGACTGAGCGAGAGCTTCGTGTGCGCCTCATCGAAGAGCGCAACAAGGCACAGCAACTGCGTGGATGCCCTCAACTTGCGCGCAGCGCAAGCGGCTCCAGAGCCACGGTTGCTGGTGAGAAACCTGCTTCGCCCGCTCCGGCTCCCTCATCTCCCGCACCAGCCCTGTCAAGGACGTCAGTCTCATCTCCGGCTGCTCTGTCATCACCACTGCAAAACTCTGAAAACCCAGAGCATCCGGCCAGCCCTGCCCTAGAGGCGGCGATGAGACGCCAGCTGCAGCAACAACAAGCGCGTGGTTGCGCTGCGGCATCGTCACTGGCGGCCAAGATGTCTCCAGAGAAGAAGCGGCTCCTTTTCGAGATTGAGACGCTCCTAGAGAAGCATCGCGAGGATCCGCCGTTTGGCTTGCGAGCGTCGGATGAAACGAAGCTGCGAGGATACCTTCAGTTCCTCAAGACGAAGTATCATTCGAACTAGTAGCCAGAGAGGGCAGTTGAGAATTTGGGAGAGTCGGGTGACCGGGCCGTCTTGCTCTCCTCGCGAGCTGGTCCAGTGGCGTAGAATCCTGCGTATGCACGTTAGTGCGATGGTGTCCTCCTCGTCATTTTGTCGCTCAATGTGTTCGCGAATAAAATGCATGTGGTTATGAGTGTATAGCGGGGGGATGTCGCTCTCTGTTTCTTTCCTGTCCTTCCGTCTGCCGTCGTGCCGCACACCACTGTTTGGGTCTGCCCTTATGTCCTTACCAACTATTCTCTCTCTTTCCGTGTGCTTTTGGCTGCGAGAAGAACGCCATCACCAACGCTTCTCTTTGTCTCTCTTCTCGAGAGTGGAGGAGGAGAGAAATCTCCTCTCCCCCCCCCCCCCCCGGCCGAGGAAGAATAAGACGAAAAACCGAGAGCTGAAGGAAGAAAGACAGAGCAAAGTACTTGTGCATGTGCGCCCCCCCCCCCCACCGCCGTGCGACACCGCTCACTAATGATCTGCTGTCGAGTACTGAAACAAGCCTCTCTTGCCCTATGACCTACTGGTATTACACATGCAGCGTGGCGAACACGATACCTTCTGAGAGTCTAATGCACAGACATCGAAGCACCATTGTTCAGGAGATTGCGTTCACGTACGTCATCTCCGCCTTTCTCTCTCGTGCCCGCGTGCCCATTTTCACTCTTCTGGTCTTTGCCTGCGTCTTCTCCTTGTCCCTCGTTCGGCCCTCTCTTTCAACCCTTCGGTCATTGGGCGGTCTCCCAGAATACATACATATATATATATATAACCTGACGCGTCGAATTCGACAAAGAACGCAGGCTTCTTGAGTATCTGCCCCAACTGGCCGAATCTACTCCTCTGCGCTGTTGTGCGCTACGCAGACCAACTGCAACGGCCATCCCACCCATTCGTCTCTTTCCTTTCTTTTCCCCCCTCTCTTCTAAGCATCTTAGACTAGACTGCCAATACCAAGGGCGGAAATACACTTACATCACACTCCGCGCGTGGAGGCTGTCCTCACTGCGCACTTCGATAAAGAGCTGCACAGCAGCAGCGCAGGGACAGGCATGCATACTTGCCAACAGATAGGACCATACCCACACTCATCGTGCCTGGTTTTTTTTTTGGGGGGGGACCTCTCCTTATCTCGTTGGATCCAGGGAAGGAGCCTGCGTGCCCAACGCTAAGGGAGCAAGAAAAGCGCCTTCGTATTGAATACAATGCAGGGTTGGCAGATTGCCGCGCTCGTCATCATCGTCGTCGCCTTCGTGGCGCTGGCGGTGCCACTGGTCCTTTTCATTTACCGGCTTGGCACCTGCCGACGCCTCCGCCTCTCGGGCAGAACGAAGACGATCCCCTCACGCTACGTAGAGAGCATCGTTCGCACCCAAGACGACATCTCTGACGCTGGGGATGCCTTTAGCCGACTGCACCGTGGTGACCCGCGCATTCACCCCAGCACTCACCTGCTTTACTTTTTGGACTTTCAAGGGAAGCTGCATTGGATCGACTTCAGGAAGAAACCCGCATCAGAGATCGACACCGAGCCAGCAATGCAGCAGTATATCTTCGAAACCTTTCAGCCGACAGTCGAAGAAAGCAACAGAATGGTGTATTTACCCCCTGAGACGTTAGCGCTGTCGTATGTGAACGAGTATCAGAGAGTAGTAGTAATGGACCTGAACCGTCTGCTCGCCCGCGACGCCACGTTCGGTGCACGAATGCTGCATACTGCAGAGCGCCCGCTGCTGTTATCGCGCCTTGTGGCAGACGACGCCAATGGGGCCGTATTCACGGCACTGAGTCGCTATGGTTATACTGTTGGGGATGCTGCCGTAGTACCTGTCACTCAGTCAAGCATGCAGTACCCGGCACTGGTCGCGCCGTCATCACCGAAGCAGCACCAGCAGTGCATTGAAGTAGACATTAGTGAATCTCGTGCGAATCCCATGTCCATGGGTCCAGCCGTTTCAGCCCCTATGTCCAGCACGCCCGTCCCTCCCCCGCAGCCCTCACTATCGAACCTGAAGTCTGCGTATGTGTTCGATTCTTCCGGCATGGCCCCTGCTCCAGTCATTCACCCGTGTGACACTCACCACATCACCGTCAGCACCCTCGTTTCGATCACGGCGGCCTCATACACGGTGCTAGATGCCAACGGAACTCGCACGGAGCTCGACGCGACCAACACCGCGCTGATCGAAAAGGCGCGGCTCCGGTGGGATCGACGACAGAGGCTTGTAGTGCCACTTGTGTCGGGGGTGTTGGCGGGGCACCAGTGCGTCATCGATCCCGTTACGGAGGCAGTGGCGCTTTTCAGGTCACCTGCAGCGCTCGCCACGCAGGTCAACGGCGTTCATCCCGTCGTGTGTCAGCGCGCCGATGCCCTATACTACACCGTCGAGCGCGTGAACTCAACGCAGTGGCTGCCATTTGACAAGCCTTTCTGCCTCCCGGCTGGGCGGTGGTGCGTGCAGGCCCGCTCCATGCTGTACAGCGACGACAGCAGCAAAACGATTGCGAAAGTCTTCACGGTGACGGTACTGTGACGTGTTCATGGAATGAAAAAGAATGACAGGGGAAGGCGGCAGAATCCCAGCGCGGTCCTCTGATTCTCCAGCGTCCCTTTTTTCTCTCAGGACACTGATGAACGACCTTTCGCAATGGTGTGCGGGTGGGGTGTGTTGCCTGCCTCACCGCCCTCTCTCTTTTCGAAAAACTGTCAAGGTCACTCTAATGGTGTGGGACATCTCAGCTCATGGTATCAGGGTCTGGCACCCACTCTATGGGAAACCAAGCAGCCCCTACCCCCTACCAACGATGTAGAGAGGTCAGAGCAATTCATGGCTATTGATGTGGGTCGTTGATTCCTGGATGGCGTGGTGTCGGAGCGACCTGCGACAGCGCACATGTTTGTATCATTCATACGATGGGCAAAGAGTCACCGAGACTCGAGCGCATCTCAGCCCTCGCAGCCTCCTGGTGGTGACCTGCGAGGCGGGTGAGTAGAGCTTGGGGCAGAGGCCGTGCTTCGTTGCCTGAGCCAGCGCACTGACGTGACGCGTATCTGCTGCTGCTGCACACTACGCGATGGGCATGTGGCAGGCCTGGTAGAGTGGGGATTAGATCATGTATGGCAGAATGGATGCACCAGGCAAAAGAACTGAAAAGGTGGTAGGGGGCTAGCACTCTAGTGCATTACTACTGACATTACGATGTCTACGGTGTTTTGGATGCCTTGTGTGTTCAGTAGGTCGCCGCACTGGCACTCTTTCTTTCCACGTTACCTTCTCTAGCTGGATTAGGGGTCTTTTTCCTTGGTTCGAAGGCCCGAATTCGAGGCTTCAGGGAGTGAATCTCTCTCTCTCTGTATGCCTGTCCTGGTTCATTGTATACGCGCCTGCTGCTTCTGTATATAAATATACAGACCCACCCGCCCACTCCCCACACCCTCACACTCATATATATATATATATATCGGTGTGGGTGGGTGGGTGTGGGTGGGTGGGTGCGGGGGTCGATCCTCGTGTGTTTGCTTTCTTTTTTCCGCTGGATGCGCAGTATTCTTTTTGTCTTCTTTTGGGAAGGAAGCGAGGGACGTGTGTGCACTCACTTCTCTTTTTGCCCTCATGTCCCTCTTCCCTCTCTGAAGCCCAGCTCCTCGCGTCGCTCCTAAGTGTCGTCGTCGCTGTCCTCCTGTGACAAGTGCACATCACAATACAGTGCCGCACCAAGACAGAAAAGGGACGTTACGCATCGCGCTGGTTGCGTTGGCGGTGCAGACCGTCCTGCAATGCTGCCCGGAAATGCGTGTTTCCCTAATGACTATATGAGCGGTACTGCTGCTCAGGCACCCCAGCAGTTTGCAACGTGCTTGTTCCTGTACAAGATGAAGAGACCGAAAAAGAGCTAGTCCACGGTGCCGCATCCGAGACGCAGAAGATGAAAAAGATTGAGTGAAGCGCTCTGACTTGTTCGAGGATGCTACGTATGTCTATGCATGCTACTCTAAAACTCCCTGGCCCGTCCTCAACACTCCTCTCTCGAGTGCGCGCTTTTTTTATTTTTACTCACCTATGGCGCATGAGAGCATGTCCCACAAAGTTTTTCGCTGTTGTTTTCTCTATGCGTGTGTGTGCGCGCGCATTTAAGGTACAACAGGAACGTCCCCTTCACTGAAACTGGAGGGGGTGAGGGGGGGTGATGGCGGGAGGGGGAAGAAAATCACGGAAGTACAACACAGGGCCGCACCGCGCTGGGAGAAGACAGGGCCAACACGCGACGCGTAGAGACATGTTACCGAGTATTTTGGAGGCCATACCGAACACCGGGATCGATGAGGCAGAGAAGGTGCTTCGGCAGAGTTGGCCATCACTTCTCAAGCTTAAGGGTTCAGCGCAAGCCAGGTTCTGCGCCGATGCGGAGTCCTTCCTTAAGACGCAGCTCACCAAGAGATCAGCGCCAATCGATACCTTGACTATCTTTACCATCATCTATGTGGCCGCAGTGCACGCCATCCACTGTGGCCTTGCCGCCCCAGTCCGATGGATCACAGCACAGGACAGCCCCTTCCGCCCATCGATGCCTGTTGAGCACGCGCTGCCGTCACGCACCGAGGCCGCGCGAGTCATCGCCAGTGTGTGCGAGCAGCTTCTGCTCGCAAACGCCAAGGTAGCGAGTATGTACTTCAGCAAGCTGCTGCGTGAAACAGCCATGGGGGTACCTCTTTTGGCGCTTGTGCTTCGCGCGTACGGCGAGGCGGCGGTGGACGTGCTGTCAGCCCGCTCAGAGGACCGACAGGACCTCCAGAGCTGCGTTGAGCATCTCGCTCTAGCAACACACACATTTAGCGATTCCACGTCAGACGATGCTCTCACAATAGCCCATCCAATCCTTCTGCACGTCGCCCGTGTGAGTGGTTGCACTCAGGATGCAATACAACTCTTGTGCCGTCCCATCTACTCCGTCAGCCCAATGCTGACGGGTATTGGCCTGTCCGACTACATCGCCTACTACGCAGAGGCTGCGCTCCTGCTTGCTGCGCACGAGCAGTATGCGAGCGCCATGTACGCCCTTGTGCCAGTGAGCCGGCTTCCTCCATCGCGCGGAACGGAGGAAGGCGAGATTGGAAGTTGTAACGGGATCGGTGAGGAAGACGTCCCACCCTGGCTTGACGAGCTCGAGGATGCGGAAGCGGATGTGCACGATCCCGCCCCCCAAAGTGGTAGTTATGCTGCCGACTCTAGCCGGACTTCCGTCACTGGTACCTATAGCTCCCTCCCTGCTCAGCAGCTGTTGTTGCTCTATCCGTGGTACCGCACAGAGCGCATTGGGGCGACGCGGAAGTACACCATCGAGCCCAAAGATGGTATCACTGAGGTAGGTGCCTTTGGGTGGCGAGGCATCTTGGCTCTGTCTGCTATCGAACGAGAAATAGACCGCCGCATCGCTGCTTGGGCAAACCGTTTGGGCATCGTGCTACTCGCCGCGGCCTTCGGCGGCGGAAGTCCACGTGGCGTGATGGCGCTCGCAGAGCCAGTAAGGCGGCGGGTTGTGGACGACGAAGAGGCGCCGTCCATCTGGACTGGCATGGCATCGGCAATCGCTGGCCACGTGTGCTTCCCGCACCCGCTGTTCGGTATCCTGACGGAGACAACTCCCGTGTCGCTCCAATCCTTTGTGCACATCGCCACGACCAACAGGGCGGCGAGTGCGCGGGTCTACACGGACCTTCTTGTGGCAATCGCTCGGCGAGATGCGGAAAATGCGCAACGGTGCCTTGGCAATGCCGCGAATGTCGCATTGTTCACAGCAGACCTCACCTTGGATGTGGTCAGGGCAACGGTGCTGTGTCAGCTTCCGCGCCACATTCTACTGGATGTGGCGCGCATGTACGCTCATGTACCGATGCAAATGTTGTTGGACCGGATACAACTCACACGCGCAGCCGCGAAAGCCAACAGCGCGACTCCAGCTAACGAAAGCGAAGAAGAAGAGAAGGCGCCGAATCCCGCCACTATGGAAAGCAGATACGCGCTTGTGCAGCTATTGGTCAACATGTGCGCCACGGGAGATCTTGCGTCTTCCCACATCTGCGTCGCTGCCGCTCCCGCAGCTGATGCGGCCGCGATTGCACACGTAACTTTTTACCCGGTCGAAGAGGTGGTCAAGCAGCTGAACAGTGGCACCGCATCCTTTTCTGTGTCCACTGCCAGTGTGAAGTGGATGTTGCCGTCCTCAGCAGCTCACCTGCAGCGCTGTGCTCACATTGTGCAGTTTCCAATCCACCAATACACAGGTGCCTTCCCTGACACCTCTCTTGTCCCAATGCTGGCACAGCTGCAGGAGCTCCAGAGGGTCGTGGATGCCGACGCCGAAGAAATTCGTGACACGGGGCTTGTTTAGAGGTGGGAAGGGGGCGCACGCTGTGGATCAGGACAAGGGAACGAGGGTAGTTGTGTGACATCCTTCTTCTTTGTGTTGTTCGTCATGGCCGCTCAATCAGTCATTTCTTTCCTGTTTCCTCTCCAAATGCACTGGTTGAGTCGCTGGTACACACCACATCCGCGCGCGTTGAGGTGCGCGCTTTTATTTGTTTGCCTCTCTTTACCCCCTTCCGCTTCTTCGCTCTTTCTCTCCACTCTTAGTGGCCCTTGTGTGTGGGCTTGCGCTGAAGTGCATTCGTGTGAGCATCGGGGGAGGAGGGCGCCAAAAGCATGCGCTTCTTCTACATTCACCCTTGGTGAACTTCCCGCTTTGCGTCAATGCGCCGTGACTTGCCTCTGCGCGGCTGTATATGAGCACACGAACACGCGCTTCGCTGTCGTGGGCGTGAGTGTGTCCTTGCGCTACCTTTGCCTTTCTTGTCTTTGGGCTTCCTTTCCTCTCACTCGTCACCCTGGTGGCGAAGGGGTGGACACCTCCGCGCGGTATCAGAGTGATGGAGGTGAAGGAAAAAAAAGGCCAAACAGAGGGGAGGAAGTAGTACTGCCAGGTATCGGCCACCCCTTCCCAGACCAAACCCAAAGAAAGAGAAGACACGCATACAGCATACCTCGAGCATTGTGTGTATGCGTATCTTCTGCGCCTGTATCACCTGGAAATCTGTGGTACATTCATTTTTTTTTTTACTGCCGGGAGAAACAGTAAGTGTACTTTCAGCAGCAACAGCAGCAGCTCCCCTTTGCTATTGCGGGCATAGACCCGACTCTCCAGAAGACTCTCGCAACTCCATTCCATTTTGGTCGTCGCACACAGACACACACAGCATCAGGCGCAGGCGCCCCTGTGGTCACGTGCTGGAAAACCTTTGACGGTATCGTTCAATGCACCTTACCGCACTGCTGGAAAAGTGAGGCGAAATTTATCGACAGCGTCGAACCCCTCAAGCAGAGAGCTCAGTATCACCGCCATAACACCAATGTCCAAAAGGAAAGTCCCACGAAAACCATCAAGTTCTCCTTGCAGCAGCCGAAAGGGGCCTCCCTTCCCAGCCATAAAGCTCTTTTTCCTCCTACCTCCAGTCTCTTCTCTATTGTGCCGGCATTGCCCATCTTTACAGCGGCGTGTGTGTTGTCTGTGATGTTAGTTGGGAGTTCAATCAAAGTCGAAGCACTGCTAGCCAGGACTAAGACCCTGTTGCGCCTCTGAGCCATCTGTCTCACCCTCCTCGCCTGTGTCCGACGGCTTGCAGCCTCAGCGTCTGGGTGCGCTTGGTTTTGCTACTGTGCACAAGTTATCTCGCAAGTCTACAGACAAAAGTGCACCCTGGTATGTTCTGTGGCTACACGTTGGCGTATACCAAGGTAGAACAAGGTGCTAGGCGTCATCCATACACAACCAGCCATCATGGCCTCAATGGCACTCCTCGTACCCGGCGCTCTCGCGTGGCGCTCGGCGTTCGTCACTCTTCTTGTGGTCCTTTTGGGGTGGATGTGTGTGACGGCTCTTGTCTCGGTCTTTGGCCTCGGTTCTGCGGGACCCAATGAGCATTCAGCAGGGCCTGACCCGATCGACGCCGCGCATCCCCGCTTGGACATCAACTGGACGGAGCAGAGCGTGAACTCACATAAAACTAAAGCGGAGCGCAATGAAATTCTCGAGAGCAAGCTGGTGCTGACAAAGCTGGTGGTGCTCAATCGCCACGGTCACCGTGCACCGAACGCACCCTTCTGGAAGATGTGCCCCAACGACATAAAGAGCAGGAAGCGCTACGACGTCGGTGCAGAGGACTTGACTGGGCTCGGCATGGAGGAAGAGTACAACTTCGGCCAGTTTCTGCGAGACACCTACCGCGACTTTATTGGCAACAAGTTCAACCGTACGCTGCACTACCTCCGCGCTGTTGGCGAGCCGCGCATCTTGCAGTCGGCGATGGCGGTGGCCCAAGGGATCTTCCCAGACGGATTCGGCCCGGGCGGCTACTTGCCATCGCGGCCACAGTTTGTGCCCATCTTCTCCGATATGGATACGCATGAGTATCTACTCGATAACGTGCCATGTTTCCGGCGGGCTGAGAACGACTCGCATCAGTGGGTCGACAAGCACTTTAAGGACTTCATCAATGACCCTAGCACGAGCCGTGTGCTGAGCATGATAAAGAAAGTGTGCGGTGAGTACACCGGCAAGGCGGGAGCCTACGCCTACATCAAGACTGTGGCAGACGGTCTCACGTTCAACAGCGACTTCGGTCTGAAGGTGGCGAAGGGCAAGCTGGCACCACAGATGCTGTTCAGCATTCGCAACATCTCGCTGCAGCTCCTCATGCAGCGCCTGTATGGCACAGACGAGCAACAGACGTACATGGCAGCTGACCTCCCCCGCAGCATCCTGCAGACACTTAGCCATACCCACCTCGGAGAGACCCCCGAGCAGCTGAACGACTTCACTGACACACGGCAGGAGTCCACCTTCTACTTTATGCACCGCGAAGCCCTCTACGCCCTCGCGCAGTTTTTTGGATTTCAGTACAGCGTGCCTGGGTTGCCGCCAGGTGAGGTGCCCGTGGCGACTTCCATCATCATGGAGAAACTCGCGCTACATCGCGACCAGGACTCTCACAACGCCTCCACATACGTCCGCATGACGCTCTGGACGCCGTACAACGGCATCTACACGATACCTATCCCCACCTGTCGCATTCCTGAGCTGTGTGAGCTGAAGGAACTGCGGCACATCTACAACACCCGTGTGGAGCGCACGGGTACATGGGAGCAGCTGTGCCACTACACACCGCAGGAAATCGACCACACGACAGACATTCGTTGACGACTAAAGAAGGGAAAGAGAGGGAGGGAGGGAGGGAGAGAGAGAGACGTGGTGTCGGAAGCAGCACGACTGGGAAGCGAACTGGGGAAAGGAGAAATAGGGCAGGCAGCATACTGTGCGTGTCTATGTGCTGGGTGTGATCGTGTTTTTTATGCGTGTTACCCACACAAACACTCACCCACTCTCTCCCCCTCTCCCCATCCCCTACGTCCACGCACCATCGCACCTCGCGGCAGAGTTGTGGACTTTGTGACCTTTCTTTTCTCTCACTACACGTACCCCCGCCCCCGCGCCTCTTGTATTTGATACTTTCCTCCCTCCTCTTGCCCCCTCCTTCATCCTCCTTTTATCGCCAGTACCCTCCGGGCTGCCCTATTCTCTCTCTGTGTGTTTTCTTCTACGTCCCTCCCCCCACCCCTTTCTTAGCTGACTATCCTTTCCCGTGACTCCCCTTTCTTCTCCGCATTGTCTTTGATAGCTCGCTGCCAACCATGTGTATCTCCTTACCCCTTTCCTCCTTCGATGCAGCCCGCTCAGTTTGCACGGAGCGTAGCAAGCAAAAATGTCAAGCACGAATGAGCTTTTTTTCTTTTCCAGCCGTGCGTGTGGGGTTTGTCTGGCTCTGCTATCCGCCTCTCCGGGACCGTTTACATTGTGTTGCCTACGTTGCAGGCAAGAAATATATAAATATATAGATCAACGTAGATTAAGGTAAGGAGAAGGTAGTAGGGCACAAGTCGTGTCGGTGTCTTTCTGTGTCTTGTTGTCATGCCACGCCTGAGTCTCATCTGGGAACATCTTCGAACTGAGCATAAGCGCATAAAGGCAAGCACAAATCCTGCGCTTTTGGTTCTCCCCTCCTCTTCACCCACCCAGTGGTCGGTGGCAACGGGTTTCGTACCTGGGTCTTCGTGTCGCTGACCCACCTCATAATGGTGCAGAGCGACTGCTTGGGTGTATGCCGGTGGGTTGATGTATGCTGATTTGCGCGTAGAAATGAAGTGGTGAGGCGACGTTCCTCCTACGCGTGCTATCTACTTCTAACCCCCACCCCACCCCACCCGTATTGCGTGTGAAGAAGCGAAAAATGAGCGGGAAAGTGGACGGTCACCCAAAAGGCGAAAGGAAAGAGAAAAAAAAAAGGTAAGGCAATCAGAAAAGAAGCACAGCGATGAAAGAGGGGTTGCTGTGTCCTTTACGCTTTGACTGCACGCACATTGTGGAGCATCGGTCAGCCTCTCACACTTTTTTTCTTTTTGTCATCTCTTGGCAATGGTAATCGGAAAAACAGGAGTGAAAGAGAGCGAAACCTTCACGGTAGCCCCCGTTCTGTTCCCACCACATCCAACTCCACAGCGGAAGTTAAGCGAAACATTCTGGCGATGTAGATGTGTTCGCTTTTCAACTCATCTCTTAGGATATGGCTCCCAGGGGTGGGGCAACATTTCTCTATCGCCTTTTTGACCATCCACTAGTGAAGTACCACGTGCCATTCTAGCACGGGCAAGTCAACAGGTATACGCATGCAACTATGGCCCACCTACATATATATGTGCGCCTCCTGCTGCGCCACGACGGCGTCACAAAACAGGGCCAGCCAGCCGCACTGGGTGTCGCTCAGCTCGCCACAATGCCGCTGTCTGCAGCCGTACCCCGGGGGGCAGGCTGCCTGGCTTCCCCACAAGGAGTGGGGGGTACGTACTTGGACCCCGGCACCGTGCACTGCGGTGACCGGCGTCACGCGGGTTGCCGTGTACGTCACAACGCAAAATAAAACCCCGAAAAAGATTCCTCCTCCTTTGGTCCGCACCCTTTTCCGCACCCCCTCCCTCCTCGACCCTCCCCAGCCCTTCTCACGTTGTTTTGCTGTGCTACAGTGGGGATCGAAAAGTAGCGCACATTGGCTGAAGGACACGCGTGTTGAGCTCGTGGGCGTATGTGTGTCCGTGTGGAAAGTGGGGACAGTTGTGGCTATCCTGCACTCCTCCACATATCTGAGTAGCTTGCAGCTGTGAGACGCCACAGTTCACACATCTCTCTCCCTCTTTTCTCTGTAGCTTTCACTGTGGCCTTTTGTTTTCCTCCGCTTAGTGTCATGGATCCATCGAAGCGCATCTGCCTGAAAAACCTGCCGGAGGGGTGTACCAAGCGTGAAATCGCCGAACTGGTGCGCAATCGCACAGGCACACCAATCCACAGCATCGACCTCGGCCTCGACCCCGACGGACAAACGCGGCGCTATGCCCATTTCTCCTGCGAAGGCGCGAAGCATGTTCTGGATGTGCTGAATGGTGGAGTAGCGCTGCGCAACTCCACCATCTATGCCCATCCCGCCAAGATGCACTACTCGTTCCGCTACGCTGAGGCTCGTCGCAAGCGAGAGCGAGAGGAAGCGGAGGAGAAAGAACAGCTAGAGGCTTTTTGGGCTGCCTCGAGGCAGCGCTTTCTGGATCGCACCAACGGGGGAGAGCTCCCGAAGAACAAAGCCCCCAAAGACTTCTACGCGTCAAAGCGCAAGTACGCACGTATTGCAGCAGAGATCGCTCAGATGTCGCGCAATGTGCACGCCGCCGCGGGAGGTGATGTCTATGCCGAGCACCCACGCGGCGCCACCCGCACACAGGCATCCTTCTCAGGTGCAGACTGTAGAACGAATAGCACGCAACGAGCTGCTTCCAGGGATCAGTCCACCTTAGATGGTGGGTTTGCCGCGACTGGTGAACCACGTCGAACAACCGCAGGCGGTGGTGCTGTCAAGGCAGCAAAGAAGCGCGCACCGCGGCCCACAGCTTCCAGGTCGAAAGCGCCTGTTGCAGCACCACCACCGCCGCCGCCGCCGCCAGAGCCCACGAAAGAGGAGCGCAAGCTGAGCGGCCTGCAGGCGAAGTTAGCTGCGCTGAAGGAGAAGCTGAAGCAGTGAGGCATGCTTAAGGTCGATGTGTGCATGTGTTTGCGTGTGTAGACTCGCTGTTCACCTTGACGTGACTCGAGTGCGTCGCGTCTGTTTTCTCTTTTTTTGGTTGTACCTGAGTATGTGGGAGTATGGGCATTTCTCGTGCGTGTGCAGAGGTGAGTGTATTCCTAACTTCGAGTAATGAGCGTGCGCTCATCCACACAATCGACCCATAATGACAAATCCTTTGCCCCCTGCTGTCGATTTTGGTAGGCATGATTCACCTGTCAGCACACGCGCGTGTAGCTAATCGAATCACTTTTTGTTCTCACAATCCCCTTTGTTTCGCGAGAGGATGTGGCACTTTGGGGGGCCAACGAGGCCAACGTGGCGGTGTGTGTGCCGCCCGTGTTTCTCTCCGTGCTGGGTCCCCTCGCTCTCTCCTGCCCCTCCCTCTTACGTCGCCGTGCAAGGCTGCATCATCATCACGTAGCCTCACATCGGTTTCGCCCACCACCTCCACCTCCCCCTCACCCTCCTCCCTCATTCCTCCTTCACGGTAATCAGCCCCCGCCAATACGGCGCAACGTCGATTGCCTTTCTCCCCACTGCCCTACTCGCACATGGACGGTATCATCCTCAAGGGTTGAAAAGAGTGCCTTAACGTTCTCAATCTTTCGTATTACTCGTGCCGCTTCCAAGTCATTGCTTCACCGAGGAGAAAACTGTGCTGGAGGGGTTGTCCTTTATCGCTGGCTTTGCTTTTCTCCGCGCGCGCGCAGTGTCGTCCGCACAAGAGCAAAAGTAGCGAACACGTAGGCGTGTCCTCTTCTCCCCTTTCTTTGCCCCTTTTCTTCTTTGCGCTTTTCTGTTCGTCCCTTGTTGCTTGCTTACGGGTGGCGCGTGTCTTGTGGGAGAAGCAAGGAGCGCTTAGCTCACTCCTTTCCTGTTTCGTGCTCTCTTCTCGACGTCCTACGGTCCATTGTCGGAACTCCAGTCGCATGGTATCTTCAGCCCCCACCCCACCCCTGTAGACTTCATATACCTACAGACACAGATCAGTGAATATACCTCTACCTGCCCACACTCACGCAGGCACCCCACACACACAGACAGACGCACTCAAGCGAGCGCACACAGTGAGCAGAGGAAGACACCACAGATCCAGCCAGCTCATTTCACAGCAACAGTCACAAGGAAAGAGGTAGCGGCGTTTTTCGCTCCTCCTCTTCTATTCCTGTGTGCGTGTGTGTGTGTGTGTGTGTGTGTGTGTGTTTGTGTGCATCTCTGTCAGCGACATTCTTCCTTGTTTTCTCTCTGCGTACTTGTGTGGGATAAATCCCTCTTGTAATTTACATATTCCACTCACTTTATATGTGGTCCTCTCCCTCTAGCGTGTCCTCTCTTTTCCCCCCTTCTCTCTAGCATTCGTTGCGCTTCACAACGGCCTCTTGCTTTCTTGGGGTGTGTGCGTGTGTGTGTGTGTGTGTGTGTGTGTGTGTTTGTGTGCACAAGGGAGAGACGGTGTGTCGTGCATCCACCTCTGACGGAGCTTCTGGCACCTCCCTCTCCGTCCTGTAATTCGTCCTCATTGCAGAGAGCTTTCGAAGACTAAAAGAAGTTAGACGAAAGAAGCTGTTTTGCATCACCTTTATCTTGTCGAACTCTTTCCCTCTTTCATTTTGTCTCCTATTTGTGCGCCACGCGCCCGCGTGCCTGTGTGTATGCACTTGTGTCCTAACCTCGCCTTTTCCTTCGCTGTTTCTTTTTGTATTTACTCTGGCCTCTTCTTCCTCCCTCCCCACCCCACCCTCACGTGAAGAAGCCTTTTAAATCGCTCCCTCACGCGACGTCCTTCTCTTTCTCTGTGTGCATTCTTTTATTTGTTTTCTTTTCAGGTACGGGGGCGTGTGATTGCGTCTTTGTGTGCCTCGTTGATCATCTTACTTTTTTTACCTCTGTGTGTGTGTGTGTGCCTGTGGAAAGGGAAGGGGAGGCTTGTGTATTCGACACCGTTTGGTGAGCGCTCATCGTAGAGCTCATCGGAGTAACGCTGCACCTGCCATTTGTGCTTGAGGTATTTTGCACCTTTCGTTGTTCGCTTTAGTGACCGGTTGACAGTGCATCGCTCATCTCCTTTCCGTCTCTTCTCGTTAGCTGAGTCATTGTTCATCGAGTGACGCGTGCGCCTCACCATCGTACTCCTTCAACCCTGCCTCACCATTCACTCCATTTGCCCTTAGCGCATACCTCGCTGACACCGCATGCCTGTCGTCACCATGCTCACAAAAGACGCGGGCTGTGAGGAGTCGCAGCAGCAGAAGCTCAAGGAGGACAGCAAGTCTCCGCACACTCCATCGATTCACTGGATCGCTCACGAGGAACAAAAAGGAGAGAAGGCAACCAATGGCGATTGCGCAAATCTCCTTGATTGGTCACCGCAGACACCAGAGACGCCGCCAGTGAGCGTGGCAGGCCTGAGAGTGGCGTCGGTGGCGGATACGGCCGCCGCAGAAACAACATCCGAGAGTACGACGCACGACAGCGAAGGGCGCACAAAGGAAGGTGCGACGAGCGCATATGGGTGCGTGGAGGAGCCCGCTGGTGGCGTCGCAGCGGCAAGAGGTGCTGCACCGGAAGCGGTACCGCAGAAGACACCGGAGAGAGGGCCATCAGTGCCTGGCAAACACAACCACTCGTATGGTGCCTCTGACGTCGTGTCATCCTCTTCCAGCCACGTAGATGCACTCGGCAATCTCATTGACAGCATTGAAACGCGCAAGCCGAACTCCACAATCAGGCTGAACGCAAGTAGCAGCAGTAGCGACGTCGATGCGTCAAGGAACACGGCGGCGGTGGAGGCCGATGACCGACTTCCTCCGAGACTGAGAGATGTCTTCTTTCCCTCCGCGGCCTGCGATGCAGTGACAGCCGCCTCCTTGATGACCCTAATCTCCTCCTACTGCAACGTTGTTACTCTCGTGCAGCTGATGCGAGTGAACCGCGCGGCGCACCGGTTAGCGACGAGCGATGCCGTGTGGAATCCTCTTCTTGTGTCCATGAACCTGCCACCTCTGCTCACCGCATACGAGCGGGACAGAGGCTACTACAACTTCTTTGTCGAAGATATCATCACCACACGTGCCCTGCATGGACACTACACATTTCAGGCCACAAACACCATGTCGGACACCCGCGGAAGCGTAGGCGCCACGAGCAGGTCAAGGTCAGCCGGCATGAGCCACGACCACGCGTCACGAGACGAGGACTCCCTAGAGGAAGATATCTTCAACATCGCCTCGCTGCAGCTGCTCATCTCTAGCGCCTCGCTGGGGCAGTCAAATCACCTTATCGGTCGCGTGCAGCTGCTCCTCACGTATAAAAATGAATCGATGGAGGTTCTGCAGGGCTCGTGCCGCTTCTCTGTTCACCGCCGCTGCTTCTCCCTCTGCTGCAGTGCCTTTGGTACAATGAAGCGCGGGCCTGTCTTCACGGTGGCCATCGCAACGGTGACGAAGCCGTGGGCCAACGAGGATTCTCAGCACTTCACCGAGCATAAGAATGGGATTCGGCTAGTGATGACGCCGGTGCTGTGGGAGGGTCAGAGCCCCGGCTCACAGATTACGGAGAACGACATTCTTGTGGTAAGCCGCCCCAAGCCGGTGTCCTCGTTGACTACATCGATGACTGGATCTGTGGGGGCAAACATCTCGCAGGGGGCCCCCACGGGATCACACGGCTAGTGCTGGTAGTGGTGGGGAATGGGTACGTGGTGCCTGTAGTATTCAGGTGCCGGACTCAAGACTAGTGTGAAATGTCCCTTTTCCCGTTTGCTCCCACAGCGTCATTCTGACGGCACCAAGAGAGCCGAAGGCCGCGGTACGTGCCGAGGATGCAGTTCCATGGAGGGAGGGCAAGGACAGGGAATGGATGTGCATATACCTGCATGTCTGGGACACACACCCAATGAACTGATTCGGTGCACTGGTGCGAAGGGAAAAAACGACGGTAGGTGTTGTGTCGGTGAGCGCTAAGCTGTCTCTCCTGCTTCCCCCCCCCCCCTCTGTAGGAGCATAACTGACCTCTGCCTGTATTTGCAGATTGGGTTGTTTGCAAACCACACACATGACGCTTGCAGTCGTCGGCAGGTGTGTCTACGCGTGTGGTGCCTCTGCTGTTGGCCATCTGCGTGTGAGTGTGTGTTCTGTCAGCTCTCCCTCTTGTTCCTTGAGAAATGCTGCATGTGACATGGCCAATCCTCACAGCCGGCGCATCTAGTAAGGACAGGGCGGAGGCGAAGGGGTTGAAACGTGCAGAAGTGCCTGCCACTCGAGTGCGAATGAAAGCAGTGGTGGTAGCCTTGTACTGCACTTTACTTCCGACACTCTCACCCCTCCCTCCTCTATGTGGTCTCCCCCACCCCTCGTTCTTCTTCGTGTGTGTGTGTGCTCATGCATCTCCTCATCCTCCCCCCTTACCCCTCAACGTCATTCATCGGCGAGCAGCAGCTTACAAGCACGCCAGGTGAGACAAGCGCAGCTCATTGAACACGCACACACGCGCGGATTCACCAGTAACGAGTTTGCGACGGTGTCTTGGCGAACAAAGGCATCGATCCTTACACACGTCTGCCACATCAGCGTCTCGCACACGAAGAGTGAAGGAGAGGCCACCACGACACTCAGAAAAGGATACAAAGACACCACGCAGGAGAGACTGTTGTGGTGTCTACTTCATTTTGGTTTACAGACGAGAAGTTCTGTACTACGCGCGCACAGCTACATACACTTTTTACTCCACACAGGTCGCACCTAACACACATAGGGGTAGGCGCCGGTCCTTCACCCACCCACCCACGGCGACAATACAGAAAAGGAAGGGGACCAGAATGAGTGCCCATGTAGGAGAAGTCAGCCTTGACGGAGAGGCGTATTGTGATTCCCATCGGCCGCTGCGCGTGCGCACCATTGAGATTTTGTGGCACTTCAATGAACGCGACGAAGAAGCGGAGCTTCTAGGCTTGCAGAGTAACATGACGGAAGGCATTACAAGCATCGACTACAACCCTCGTTGCCATCGTCTCGTTACCACAGGCGGCGACGGCAACATACGCCTGTGGGTTGTGCACGTCAACGCGGTCGACGCTTGGCTTGAGAACAACGCAAACGACATGCTGGCGTGCTGCCGCCACCTGTGTCGTATGCGCACCTCTTGGATGCCGCTCACAGCGCGGTGGTCGCCACAAGGAGAGATGATAGCAAGCGCGCACTGTGACGGCAAGGTGTGTCTGTGGTGGCGCGACCCTGCCGGCGGATCAGCAGCAGCAGCAAAGGATAAGGACAGCAGTAGCAGTGGTCTACACGGGTCACCAGACAGCTCGGATGGCGATGTAGAGGAGTGGAAAGCGTACCGCCACCTGACAGGGCATATCAGTGATGTATATGACATCTGCTTCTCCGCTGACTCCCGCTACCTTCTGAGCGGTGGTGGTGATGGCAGCATTGTCATTCACGATCTGGAAGGCTCTACGATGCCGGTGCTGCAGCTCACTGATCTGCACACGAAGTTTTGCCGCGGTGTCGCATGGGATCCGTGGACGCGGTTTCTTCACACATTTGGTTGTGGGCCGTCGCTGCTGTGCTTCACGCACGTGCCAAGGAACGAAGGCCACCATCGCCGCATGCATCTCGCCGGCCAGCGCAAGTGCCAAGGGAACTACATTGGCGAGTCGTGTGCCCTGTCCTACCGCCGCTTGTGTTGGTCACCAGACGGCTTACTGCTCGCTGTGCCGTACGGCAAGGTGACGAAGGCTGGTCACCAGCAGGCAACAAGCACAGCGAACCTATTGGCGTCCATCGAGGCAAAGGAGAAGGCGGAAGCGGCGCTGCAGAGAGCGAAAGACCATCCGCAGGAAGCTTCGTTGCCGAAGCACAGGACGGTGGCTGGTGGGAGTAAAAACCTCTACGACGCGCCTGTCAAAGTCACCAGAGAGGACGGCGATGACGAGCTGGATGACATGCACCACTGCGTGTATGTCTACACTCGAGAGGCACCGGATAAGATCGCCTGCCGAATTGGAGTGCGCGGGTTCAGTGAGGTGCGTGGCGTGCTATGGGCGCCGTGCTTCCTTGAGCCGCTGCCCACCGACGAGGTGCTGGACAGATGCCCAGAACGACGCACGGACCTTTCGAGCGCCGCACCCGACGGCGCAACGGCTGAATCGACGACAACAGCGTCGTCCGAGCGTCCACACAGCACCGGTCCAGCCACAGCAGAGCCTCTGCTGTCGCAGCTGGCGGCACTTGAAGCGGCACGTCAGCGCCGCGGTGCCTGGGGTCCGGCCGAATACCGCATGGCGCTTGCGGTGTGGACCTCAGATGCTGTTATAGTCTACACCACAGACAGCAGCTCTCGCCACAGCGACTTCACTGATTTGCACATGCGCAGCATCACCGACGTTGCTTGGAGTCACGACGCGTCTCACCTCTACACCGCCTCCCTTGATGGGTACATCAGCGTCATCGCATTTGGCGATTCCTTGGCGGTGGCGCATCGATTACCGTCCTTCTCGACATCGCCGGCGGTGCGCTCGCTCTGTGGACTCTTGGAACGCATTGAGCAAATCAGCGTCAGCGTTGAGGGCAGCCGCAGCACCGGCACATCCTCAGTCGGAGCCGCGAGAAGAGGTACCAAGACTAGAGGCGACACCTCCGCCGGAGCAGCAGAAGCGGCTACGACCAGTGTTGCTGTAGTGCGAAAGAAAAAGAAGACGGAAAAGACGTGTAGTGATGCTGTGGCACCGTCAGTGGCGCTCAAGGCTGTCGATATTCAGCAGCTGGAAGCCCTCATCTCGGACGTGTAAGCGGGGAAATCGTTTCTTTCTTTTCGGGGTTCACAAGTTCTGTCGTCTGCACTCCTCCTCTCCCCCTCCCTCTCTCTCCTTCACTGCCACTCATAGAGACGCCTCGCTTCTACAAGACGCATGTGCTACACGTCAGTACAGGTCTATAAGGTGAGGAATTACGTTGGACTGAACTGTACTTGAGCACTGATCTTCCATCGCGACTCGCTCCTCTTGCTCTTCTCGGCTGCGCGGTGTTGGTCGGAGCCGACTGTCATTGAAACCGGCCCACGCGCATGTGGCGGACCTCTGACCGTTTCTTCTTGTCGTTGCCTTGTTGTCCCTTCTCGAATGCACTATCTTCATCGAACCCTGCCTTGAGTATGGCCGCAAAAAATGCATCTGGGGATGAGCTGACAAGGTGCCACTACGTTTTGCGCGAGGAGAGTTTTTGCTGCCATCCCTCATGCGCATCCAGACCTTCTTGTCCCTCACCCCCTCCCCCGGTGGTGGAGGGTGAGCGTGATTCGTGGTCAGGGAAGGAGAACATACCTTTTCCACTTTATTTTTTGCGTTTTTCGCAACCAGTGAAACCCCTACTGCACTCAGGGGATGAAGCTGGCCCTCTACCGTTGCTTCGGCTAACGCACAGAGGCCGCATGTCTTCCCACTCCTCCCTCCACGTCTGTTTTTGTAGGCCTCGACTCCCATTCCCTCCTCTTTTTCTGACTCAGATCGTCATGTTTAGCTCGACTTCCACTATTACCCCTCGGCGACTCGGCAGCGCCGGCCCTGGCGGCGACGATGCCTCAGCCTTGCGCGTCATGCCTTCAACCGGTGATCCTACTGACGAAGTACGCGCCTCGCTCGCCAGCCTCACGGCGCGGGCACAGAGGCTCGTTGCGGAAAGAAATGCTGAGCAGCTCCTGCGCAACGGGTTTGGCCTTTTCGAGGCCTCCCGCAAGGCTGCCGAAAAGGCGCGGCACCAGGCGAGCAAATGCCAGTCCACTAGCGAGGGCTATGCTCCAGCCACTCACGCGTCAGTGGAATTGTTCATGACTCAGCACCTTGGGTTTGATGCTCAAGCGCAGCAGCGTCTGCTGCTGCAGCTGCAGCACCGCCACGCTCAGCTCGGTGTGGATCTCGGCCCGATCGACGCCCTGCCGGGCACCGAGGCCTCGGGCTTTATGGGGATCGCGGACGTGGACGCGGTGGTGGCAGAGCTGAAGAATGATATCTTGCTCGACGTCCAGCACGCTGTGCACCGACGTCAAACAAGCATCGTGCGGGACCAGGTCGACACTCTCTTCAAGGCTGCATGGCATCCCTTCTACGTGCGCATCGCGGACGACTACGAGGCGCTGGCCATGGGGGCAAGCGAGCTCGCCTGTGGGAAGGCAGGACCCAGTGGTCGCCTGTCCGCCACGGACACTGCCGCCTCGTCCGCACACACATTTGCCGGCGCAGGCAGCGGAGCTAGCAAGTCGCTGGTGGACATACTCAACAGCGGCTCTGCGCTGGCCACCGAACTGAACCACCGCATTGCCGCCTTTGCCGCCATTGTTGAGGAGTACGCACCGGCGCAGTGGGTAACGCACTTCACCGCCTACGTCACGGAGACGTCTCTGAACGGGAGGGATGACTTGACAGTGCTGTGGGCGTCCATTGTGCAGATTATCGAACCAATGCAGCGGCGTGGCTCGGAGGTCGACATCCTGTCTTACGTGGCCAGCAGTCGTCGCGTGATGGAGCGCAAGTCACTGAGTCGGCTTCTGGAGCGGATGTTGCGCATGGACCCCATACGCTTCGAGGAGGTGGAGAACTTGAGCGCGTCGCACCTGCTGGACATAATCGCGCGCTCGTGCGGTGCGACAAACCACTGGATGCATGCGTTTGTCGCGATGCGTGTGGGTCGCTACGATGTGGCGCAACTGGCGACGGATGCTATAGGAATTCAGTCCGTGCGCGATGCGGTGGCGAAGGTGGCCGCAGCACCTCCTGCCGAGCGCAACACCATGCCTCCCGCGTCCGATCTTCAGCCTGTCTACGCCGAAGCGAAAACAAAGGAAGACCCATATCGGCAGGCCGTACTGATTGTTCTGCTTGCTGGCCGCACGGGTGAAAACCCAGCAGTTGTCCTGCGAACCCTGCTGAACCTAGCACAAAGGGTGACGGACTCGCTAGAAGATGCGTTGTGGCTGCGACTCTCGTGCATTCGCGGCGTAGACAAGTCAGCGCAGGTTTCCCCCGTTCAGAGCCTCCGCACGCTTCAGCGTGCAGTTCTTGATGATATGCAGGAGCTTGTAAGCATCACGCAGGGCAACGCGTACCGTCTGGCATCTTTTTTTATTCACGCCTTGCTTCCCTCGACCGGTCTGCGTCTGCTGTTAGAAAACAGCATTACCCATGTAGACGGCTTTCACATGACGCTGTGCTTCAACGCGCAGAACCTCTTGCAAGGTAGGTTGCACTCTGCACTCGAGGCTCCAATCGATATTGCTCGTCACATGAGCCGCTACTGCTCGGTGGTGTTGCTGGACGTCGATCGCCGCATTCGTGCCACCGTCTTTGCAGGGACGGCGATGTTCGCCTATTTCCACAAAAGCGGTCTCACGGAGGCATTTGTGGAGTGCTGCTTGAAGGACCTCATTTGCGCGCGGCTGCTGGGCCCGCGCAACACTGTGGGCGGGCACGATTCACTGCTGCTGCGAGCCGGCACCGGTGCGCTTTCAGAGGAACTCCTAAAGGCACTCATCCAAGTCGCGGAGGCCGCTTCGGCTCGTAGCGAGGTTGCGAAAGCTACTCACGTGCTGCTGGCGGTCGCTTGCCTCGCGAACCAGCTTCACCGACCAGAGCTACAGCAGCGGGCTCTACGGCGCGCAGTGCAGATAATGTCCCCTGCTCTGGCACAAGTGCTGCATCTTCCATCGCGCAGCAGCGTTGTGTCAGACGTCTTGTCGCAGGCGGCGCAACTGCAGCAGGCAGTGAACGCTGTCCCGCATCATCTGCATGACGAGGCCGTCGGCGCACAGGACTACCAAACGTTTGCGCAGCTGTGCCGCATGGCGGACGTGTATGCCTTTAATGTCAACGGCAACGTTAGCGACGCCGTGGATACATTCCTGCAGCTGCCATTTGTGCCGCCACCAAACACTGCCGTGACGGGAGGTGTGGACGCCTACGTTGAAGCGTACTGCAATGCGCCTGGAAGCGTGCAACTAGGCGCAAGTGCCGCGCTACGGGTTGCCATCTCAGCAGCAGGGCAACTTCTTCAGTACTACGCACGCAACAGCACCGGAGACAGTGCTGACGTCGATGACAAGAGACTCCGCCTGCTACACCGAATGCAAACCGTGCTTGAGTGGGCTCGTCAGTGCTGCGCGCGGACCAGTGTTGCATACCCGGCCGTCGCAGAGGAATTCGAACGCGCGTATCTCTGCTGAGGCGGGAGAGGTCTTTGGTGTGTGCGCATCGCATTCTCCTTCTTCCTCCTCTTGCCCCTTTTCCATTGTGCCGCACCGCCTCTCACAGACATCCCGTCTTCCCCACTGTTTCTTTTGTATCTTCCTCGTTCCAGTTTCCGTGCTTTGTTGCCTATTCGAGCACACGGGGGAAAGCTGGAGCGCACCCTGTCTGCATGATGTGTGGTTTGTATGTATGTTGTATCCATCCCCATTCCTCCCTCCCTCCCTCCTTTGGAGGGTACGTTCGTTGTTGACTCGTTGTGTACAGAGACATCAGAGAACTTCTGCTGGGAGGGGCGGGAGTCGGTGTACCGCTTTATAGGGCGACAGAGGTGGAGAGCGGAAAAGAGGAGTATATATATATATGCACGTGTGTGTGTGTGTGTAGGTGGGTGGGTAGTCGCGTTCGCACTTCTGCGTTACGGTAAGGAAACGCAAACGGCGATGTTAACGTCCTTTCAAAGTTGCGCAACTGCGTTTCGCGGCTAATCTGCATCGGAGAGGGCAATCAAGCCCATTTCCATGCGCGTGCGTGGAGGAGTGTTGGTGCGCACAGAACGTGTGTGTAGCGACTTAAGACGAAGGCAATCCCTCGCGTGAGGGCCGTTGTTCTAACATGCAAGTCAGAGAAATAAAAAAAAGGCACAGCTACATGAGCAACAGATGCGCTGTATGGGGTGTGCGGGTACAATCCGCCACTCAGCATTTATGCCTCACACAGGCGGGTGTCGAAAGCGCACTATTGGGGTAGAGGTGAGGAAAAGACCAACAACACGTCCCCCACCCCCCTCAGCTGTTGATGTCAAGCTCACTTTCTGCGCTTCCCTCAGCCGCTCTCGTTCTCCCCTCGGCGCACATTCTCCTACAATGTAAAACTGTCGGCCAAGGATGCTAGGGGAACTGAGACCTGCATTCTACTCTGGCGATCTGTCTCCACATCTCTTTCTCATTTTCTGTCTACCTCCTGCGCACTTTTTCGCGCTCCTCCTTAGTCCTCTGATTAGGGCGTGAACGATGCCACGGGATACGGAACTGGAGCGACTAGCAGCGTTCGCCAAGGACTATGCGCAGCTGTACGCGCGCTTTTCGAACCACTTCACCATCCCGGAGAGGGCTACAATCGACGGCTTTGCGGAGCTGTTTGATGCAAGCCATATCGAGTACCTGCACTACTGCGGCGGCACGACACTTGACCGTCCGTTCTTTCCCGCCATCACAAGCGAGCTTCTCATGCTGAGCTCTGCCTACCTATCGGTTCCGGAGGCGGTGGCACCGCGCGGGACTCGCACGTTTGGGCTACTTCTCAGCTTCTTCCTCTACTCCACTCAGCCCGCACGACAGCAGCCCAAGGTCCTGGCTAATGCCAGAAAAGAAGAGTCGCTGTCGCGACTAGTCCCAGCAGGGACGTCGTTTACAGAATGCACATCACCTCGCAGCGGAGAACGTCGAGCGACTCGCATCGCAATGATGACCAACAGTTTCACCAGCTCAAGCACCAAGCAACCACAGTCTTGTAGCCCAGCAAAGAGGACGGCAGCCACCGCGCCACCGTCTCCGCCTGTCCCGTCATCCCTGCGCCTCCCAATGCAGCCAGTGCCAATAAGTGTCAGCTGCATGCGCTTACTGCTTGCCTGTCTGTCCATCGACGCAGGATCGGAGGTCACGTCTGGGCAACCCTCTGCTGCGGCTCCCCCTCCAAGCGCAGCAGGGACAGTCGCTTCAGTGTCTGCCTCACCGCCTCAGCTGTCCCATACCGAGGCCAAGGTGGTGCTGGCGCTGCGTCGCGCCACCGGGTGGCATATCGAGCCCTACCTGCAGCAAGGCAAACACGTTTCTGCGCTCTTGTCGGCCCACCAGGCATGCGCGGTGCCGCTCGTGCAGCACATCACACCTGTCCCGCGCCCTCTCTTTGCGGCTATACTGACAGCACGCTCGATGCAGTATGCGTCGGCGGCACCAGAGGAGATGGGCGGGTCTGACAGCCTCTTTCGAGACCCCGACTTTGTGAGACTGCGGCAGGAGTACGAAGCGGCGCGCCGGCGACTTCTACTGGGAGAACGCAGGTAAACGCTGCGAAAGAGACGGCGCCATTTTTTTTCCTCTTCCTCTGGCAGTGGCGAAGGTGTTTTTACGCAGCGCTGCACTCCCCCGCCTCCCCCCCCCCCTGTTGCGGCTCACAGTGCGCCAAGCACCTTCTCAGGGCGCGACACCAGGGACTCTCCCTTCGTCTCTGTTTGGCACAGCGATGCCGTCGAGAAGAACCCTCTAAGAGGGGGCCTCAGTGCGGTACCAAAAGGAACGAAAAAGGAAACACGCGCACGTGTGTTTGCACACGTTTTATGTCCTCGCGGTGGCCGTGCGTCAAACTACTGACCATCACTTGTGCGGTGTTGCTCGATTAACCTCTCTGCCAGTGTGTTTCATAGACGCCTCCCGGCCCCACCCTGCCTTCATTTGCCTCTGACACTTCTCAGCCTCCACCCTCCCCCCCCCGCTACACACAGCCTCGAATCATCATCCTTTTCGGGACGCGCCCTACAGATTACGTAGCCGCTCTGCATTCCACGCGGCTTGAGTAACGAGCCTGCCCACCTTTGCTCCCTTCCCCTACCCCGCAATGACTCTCCGACGCGTTGTGCTGCGGGGAAGGTCGTCGTCCCTGTTGCCTCTGCTGAGTAGAATGCGATGCGCAAGACGTTACCACAACAGTTCGAACTCAGCGCAAATTCACTCGAGCGCAGACCTAGTCTCCTCTTCCTCGCCAACCACTCTCTCACCCATGTTCGAGGTCCCAGCCGCACCGTGTATGACTGGTGGCCCCCGAGAAGCGGACCTGCTGTTTGACGTGCTCGGAGAGCCTGCAGCTCCGCCCCTGAATGCTGTGCTGCAGCCCAACGCACAAAACCCCACAGCGTGGCAACCGTTGCGCAATGCCCCGTCAGGGCCTTCAACTGACGCAGGTGGAGAGGGGTGGATCTCGGATGCATCGACGACCGCATGCTCTCAGCATATCCAGCAAGTAGTTCGACAGGCGGTGCTTAATCCTTTGCGCAGCTCACCCTCTCAAATTGACGGCAGCGAATCACATGAAGCAAAGCGCCGCGAGAGTGTCGCGCCGCCTTCGCAGACGGAATTGTCGTCGCAGTACAAGGTGATAATGGTGGACGCGCTAGGGATGCCAGTGGATTTGCCAAGAGGTGCGCCACAGAGCTTTGAGGACCTGCTTCAGCTCTCGCCGTCGATCCTGCAGACACAGCTGCAGAAGCTGATGGAGCGCAAGCACTACCGCACCCTCACCCCTGTGCAGGCCGCCGCCATGCCGTTTATGCTGGAGTACCGTGATCTGCTCTGTATAGCGCCAACTGCGACTGGCAAGACCCTCTGCTATGTCTACACAGCTCTCCTGCACCTCCTGCTAAAAGACATGGGCGATCGACCAACCGCGGCCGCAACAACGACCGCGGGCAACGAGAACAGCGCTGTGAGTCTGAACCGGCGGCAAGTGGAAACCTTTCTGCAGGAAAAAATCGACAAAGGGGAAGTCTGCCCCTATTGCGAGCTGAGCATCAGCGAGGTGCGCGTGTGCCCGATGACAGGCTTTCCGCACCCATCTGTGTCTGAGCTCGAGACCAGCCTCGCTCTTCGATCAAAGGAGCGCCGTGCGATGCGGCTGGAAGAGCTACAATCCTCTGTCGCGGAGCCGCGCGTCCTGGTGCTGGTGCCGAATAGTCAGTTAGCCTCTCAGGTCGCTGCCGTGTTCCGCTCTCTTCATTGCGACTACAGGATCCACTGCATAGTACGCGCCTCCAGCGCAGAGGAACAGCGCAAGTACCTGCAAGCGCTGGAGGGCGGCGTCGACGTGCTCGTTGCCTCCCCAGAAACCATACTGCCAGCGCTATACAAGCATAAACTGTCCTTGAGGCGAGTGCAGACAGTGGTGATGGATGAGGTGGACGACATCGTCTCTGTGAATCACTTCGAGCCCATGAAGATCATCCTTGGAGCGCTCCCAAAGGGCGTTCTACGGCCGCAGCGACTTCTGCTGGGTGCCTCGCTTCCACCTGTTGCCTATGGAATGATCAAGACAAAGATGCTGCTTCCATCTCACAGATTTGTGCTCGTCGACCTCAAAACCCAGGCAGAGCAAAGCCGTGCTGCGCATTCTACTTTAGCATCGTCATCGTTGTCGTCCTCCTCTCCCCACCAGCCAAACCCAGGGGAGAACGGTGATGACCCTGCAGCTGCCTTGTCCGCCACCGTGACGGGTGGCCTCCTGACCGCGCGCACGAATCTGCGCCACCTTGTGTTTATGGTGGGGCGCGCCGAGAAGGTGCAGAAGCTGGCGTGGCTGTACGAGACCGGGAAGCTCAACCCAGACCAGCGTACCCTCATTTTCTGCAACACACGCCACAACGTCGCCTACGTGTGCGATAAGATGAAGGCATTAGTTTCGCAGGTGAACTTTACCACGCTGACCTCGCACGCCTCGTCGACGGCGCGGGAAGGCGTACTGAAGATGTTCCGAACAGGGGTGTCGACTGCCCTTATCTGTACAGACCTGCTGAGTCGCGGAATTGACTTCCAGGGCGTGGTCTACGTCGTGCACTACGACATGCCAGCGGACATGGAAACCTGGACGCACCGGTGCGGCCGTTGCGGTCGTGGAGACTCGTTGCGGGGCAGAGGGTACACATATACCTTTTTTCAGCCAGAGAACATCAAGCTGGCAAAGCCACTGGTTGGATATCTCCGCCAGCATCAACAGCTGGTGCCACCGAAGCTGCGCGAGTACGCGAAGCAGTCTTTCATTGACCTGTTCAACAACTCGCTCTTCCACCATCCGACGCGGCCATACCGCAAGGATGATCCACAGAATAGCACACCGGTTCTCGGCAGAGGAACGCGACGCTTCCCTGACTACAAGCAGGGTACCATTCACAAACACTTCCGGCCACAGTGACGGCGGAGGTGCTGGGTATGACTAACGTGTATAGAAGAAGCAAAGTGAAGGGAAAAAGTGTTTCCTTGATCCCCCGGTCGTCGTCACCTCCGGCAGCACTATGTCCGCTTCTTTTTCCGATGCTAAGGGAACGCGTGTGCGCAACACTTTTGCAGCTGACCGCTCCCTCCCTCCCCCCTTTCGTTCACATACACGCAAGCACACACGTTCACCGTGACTCGCGTTTAACTCCCTTCCTCTTTGCCTACGCTAACGAGCGAGCGAGCGAAGAAAACTGCAGGCACATATGATCATCTTGCCGAACGCCGATTAGTGAAACAAGAAAAGGAGGGCATCTGTCGCGGATGCGCCGCATCTTGCTCCTCACTTGCTCATGGGCGGGGCAGATGGCAGCACGCGGATTTCACTGTGTCCCTGTACACGCTCTCAGGAGTAGAAGAGCGTTTGGGGTGTCCATGTACGTTTTGGGGTGTTCGAGGGACGTACCCAGTGAATTTCCTCTTCACAGCCCTGTCATACCACCAGTCCACTCCTCCTTTGGCTCTGCTAAGCCGTCCCTGAGTACTGATCCTGAGTCGATTTCGCTGGATCGTCGTCCATCCTTCCTCCTGTCCTCCACCTTTCTTTATCCCCTCTCTCGCTACCGTCCCGTATGCATCTGCGCCACTCCAGGGCTCTAATAGTCTCAGCCATAACCCCCACATAACTCCCCTTCTCATACACGTCGTTCTTGACGGTCCACATAACACCTTGCCCCTTTCCTTCCTCTCTTTCTCGTAACCCCCCTCCCTCTCTCCCTCCCCGTTTACTCTTGCCTTCCGATGGAGTCCACAAAGAAGCCGGTGAAGATCCCGCCCATTCACACACTGCGGCCTTGTTGGTCTTCAGTGGCGCTGCACACCGCCATTTATCTACTTCGCCACGACTTTGTCACAGCCGTTCTTGCCATCTTTGTTGTACAGCCGCTGTATCAGCAGCTGATTCTCCAGAACAGCTATCTGCAGCATCTCTCCACCCCCGCCCTCTTCACGCTGGTCTTTGCGGGGCTCTGCCACTGCGTGCCGTGGGCCTTCTTCAACAGCATCTTCTTCTTCTTTGACAGCCTCCACCCTCAGTATGGGATCAATGGCCTAAAAAGCAACGCACTGCTTGCCCCGCTTGGGCGCAGGATAGCGATGTACAAACTTCCCCGCAAAGTGCAGCAACTACCATCGGCAGCGCTTATCCTCAACACGTTGGTACACACCGTGATCAATCAGTATCTGGTGATTCCAGTCGTTCTCTATACGTGTCTGGTCTACACAAACTCATGCGCGCGCGCCCCGCCGCCGGCAGCAGTGATTGTGGGCTTCACACCAGAGGACATTGCCAACTACATGAGTGGTCGCAACCTGAAGAAACTCCCGATGCGCCTTGTCACCATTACGTCGCACTTCCTACTAGCCAACGTGATTAACGAAGTCGGCTTCTACACTTTCCACAGCATCCTGCACTCCAACCCCCATCTGTATCGTATGTTTCATAAGAAGCATCACATGTACACGGGCACCATCAGCATCGCTGCCGAATACGCCACGCCGTTGGAGGACATTCTCGCAAACGCGATCCCGACTGTCGCGTACTTCTCCTTCATGTTCTTCCACTACACACGCGAGGAGGCAGCCGAGTCTGCCTTCATCACGTCAGCGCGGGCGTGGCCTCTCTTTATGACTTGGGTTTGGGCGCGCCTCTGGGAAACATACGAGGTGCACAGCGGCTACTGCTTCAGCGACACATGGTTAGGCAAGATTGGCCTAATGCACGGGCACCGCGCACGCTTTCACGACTTCCACCACACTCACAACGTCTGCAACTATGGCAGCGGCCTCTTCATGGACGCGCTGCTCAACACGATGGATCCGTATCTGATCCACCGCTACCCAGACAAGCACCGGTGCACGACAACGCAGCACGATCTGGAAGCAGTCAATACGGAGACGGACAAGGTACACGAGAGTTCGTAAAGGCGCACGGACACAAGCAAGCCTTTCGGGCAAAATTACCTTTAGTGTCGCCGGAATAGTGAGTCTTTCTCGCTCATGTTTCTCTTTCATGAGTAATAGTCACAGACTCCTCCAATACGTTTTGTAACCTTTTCCCCGCATGATGCCGGTCACCCCAGTGCACGGTGCCGGGGTCCAAGTACGTACCCCCACTCTTTGTGGGGAATCCAGGCAGCCTGCCCCCGGGGTACGGCTGCAGACTCTTGGCCTCGGCGGCGAGGTCTGCGCTGGCACTGTGGCGAAAAGACGCACAGTCATCCTGACGCTTGTACCAGCCCACTACGAGTCACGTCGGCGACTCAACACATATACGCCTCCACCTACTGCTTCCCTACTTGCGCTGCGCTGTGATGTCGAGGGTAATGCCGAGCCCCGCCTGCGCTGCAGACAGCAGCCTCGGCGGCGAGCTGAGCGACGCCAAGTGCTGCTGGCTGGCCCTGTTTTGTGACGCCGTCGTGGCGCAGCAGGAGGCGCACATATATATGTAGGTGGGCCATAGTTGCATGCGTATACCTGTTGACTTGCCCGTGCTAGAATGGCACGTTGACAAACCAATTACCCTTTTTCGCTGCTTTCCTCGTTTATTTGGTGTTTTGCTCACCGCTTTAAATTTGAATGGCAATGCTAGGTGTTTCACGCACTCGTCCTTGTTATGTGTCCTCTTTGTTTTGCTTATGTCTTCTTACTTTCTCTGACTCACGCAGACAAGCGCTATTCCCCCCCATCTCTCTCTCTCTCTTGCTGCTCTCACTGCAGAGGCGGCAGCGCGTGCGCAGGGGGAGGAGGCGTTGGAATCGACTCACATACACGTACACACACACACGCACCTGTGTACCAACAGTGAGCGAAGCGAGTCACAAAGACGTCTCACCCCACCAACAAAACAAAAAAATAAACCCAAAACGAAAAGAACGAACGATTGTAAAGAATCCGAAATGTCATATCAACCCAAGACAGCGTACTGGCGTCTATGAGGGTCAGCGAAACCCCCTCCCCGATGCGTTCTCTCTACGTCGTGTCTTTTTCTTCGGTCGGGTGCACACATTATGTGAGGGAGGCGTCTTCTTCACGCGTCTCGTGCGGGCTTCTACATGGGGGGTATTCTTGCAAGACTGCGAACCCGACACTATCCTCTTCTACGCTTTACCATGAACGTCCATAAGCGCCTCCCCCCCCCCCTCTCTCTCACCTCTCCTCTTCACTGTGACACTTTATTCTGCTCTTCTTTTCACGTTTTCTGTCCACAAGTGAGCACCTGTGCAAAGGCGTTGTAGGCCTTGGGTGCGACGCAGGAAGGAGGACTACTGCTCGACGTAGCCCGACGTCCCCTCTCACTCTACTCGTTTTGTATCCCTCCCTCTTTCTGTCCCTGATGGGGTAGGCCACCTTGGCATGGTATTCAGAGTCCAGTCCCCCCTCTATGGGGAAGCCAGGTAGCCCCTACTTCTGGCAATGAGACGAATCACTTCTGGCGGTGACAGGGTCAGGGACTTGCCACGTAGGGGGTGTCAGAGCGATTTGTTGCCACTGATGTGGGCGGTGAGGTCCTGGGCGGCGTGGCGGCGGGGGAGACCTGCAACAGGAAACATGCTTGCACCACCCATAACATAGGATGGGCAGAATGTCAGCGCAACTCGAACGTATCCCACCCTGCCCTCACTGCCTACTAGTGAGGAGTCTGAGCCACCCCGAGGGATGCACCCGGTGGGCGACCGGCATGATGGACGCGGCGGTGAGGCGACTTGCGGAGCGAGGGTAGGCAGAGTTTGAGGCAAGGGCCGTGCTCCGGTGCCGGGGCCAGCATTGGTGTAGCACGTGTCTGCCTCTGCCTCACACCATGCGATGGGTGTCTGGCAGGCCGGGTAGAGTGGTGATTTGCTCATGTTCTACGCCAGGGAATGAACACGTTGGGAGAAAGGACAAATTACAGCCTGTATTTCTTTGCTTGTTCGGCTCCTGCTGTTATAGGGAGGTGTTCCAGTCCTTCCCAGTCTTATTCTCTCCTTTTCTTGCAAGCAGGCTATACGTGGTTGTCATGGTATGTGGGTGGACCAACCCCGTGTGGGAGCCGAGCTGAAGAAGAGATGAAGTGGAACACATAAGTGGGGAGGGGTGATCGGTTAATTTCATGTATATGTGCGTGTACTAGCGTGCTTACATCTCTCTATGTGCATATATGTCCGTGCCTATACGAGTATTTTTGGGCGATTCCTTCACGTGCCTTTTCTTTGTCCCTGAATGAGGCGTGCCGCGCCCTTTCTCACCTCTGGGTTGGAGCACTCAGACGCATACATTCACATGTAGGAACAGCCAACGAAGAAGAGACTACGAAGCAAAGATTACGTCGAGCTGCGCAGCTTGCTGGTGCTTCCTCTCACTCAGCTCTTCCCGTAGTCCCTGTCGCGCGCTCACTTTCTCGTCTTCTTACCCTCCAAAGCGCACATGCGAGCATTTCAAAGGGACTTATGTGCCACTGGCCACTACCAGGAGGACTCCAATGCGCACCGTTTTTTTCTTATTTTGCCTCTCTTGCAGTAATCTTGTCTACCCCATACTCTCTGCGCCATTTGCTCTCTTTTTTTTTTGTTTATCTCCTCGCCACTCCCACACACAATTGCATGCACGCGCTCATTCTCTGTTCTTCAACTCATGCACACGTACACGGTCGTCTTGTCTTACTTTCCTTTTTCCCTGTATTTATTTATTCTCAGCAGTTGCTTCCCTCTCCTTCCCGCTCCCCCTGTTTGTGGTCTTTCTCTTTCGACCAGCTTCACCGACTGCGGACTTCTGTGATATATGAGACTTTTCCATTCCCCCTCTTTTCTCTTCCGCCATCATGCGCCGAGGCACTAGTACTTTCCTCTACCGGTGCGCGTTGATGATGGCTGTGGTGGTTAGCGCAGCCGTTGTGTCGGCGGCACCGATGTACACGGTGGAGCTGGTGCAGGTGGTGCACCGCCACGGATCCCGCTCCCCGATCGTTGATGACAACAACACACTGATCTGCGGCACCGTGTTCCCGTGCGGGTTTCTCAACTACGAGGGTCAGAGGATGCTGGAGAACTTCGGTAAGTACCTGCGCTACCGCTACACGGAGGATCCTGAGGTGGTGTTGGAGCCATACTTTTCGCAAGAGTCGTACAACCTGTCTGTCTCGTACTCGCGCTCCACTGATGTGCTGCGCACGCTACAGAGCGCCAACGGGATGCTTCGTGGCCTCTTCCCGAGCATCCCAGACTTCTATCCTGCGATCCACACACTGCGCGCGGATGATGATGCGCTACTGCAGAGCTCAGCGGTGCCGATTCTTCGCGCTCGCTACAAGTACGCGGATCAGGAGCGTCGGAATGTGTGCGATCCAGTGTTGGACAGCCGAATGTCATTTGATCAGCTGCAGGCGGTTGCGGCGGAGGTATATTCGCAGAAATTTTGCGCTAACTACACTCTGCGCTCGCGTTGTGCGATGCGACTGTGCGACATTGCACTGGCGTACCAGTCCACGGGCCAGTTACTCAGCTTCCCGCTGCTTGGTCAGCATCTGGACGATGTATGCGCTGTGACGGCGGCAGTTCACCACTTCTCCTTCGCCTACAATGCTAGCAACCCCATCCACAAGGAGCAAGGTGCGTCATTCTTCATGCTGGCGAACCAGATGGTGAAAAACATGAAGAAGCACCTGAATAAAGCGACGGCGCCGCCGTACAAGCTGTACCATTACAGCGGGCACGACACCACTGTCGCGCCCCTGTCGGCTGTGTTTGGTGACAGCTCGCTGGATGCGATGCTGCCGCCCTTCGGCACGGCGTTCATCATGGAGCTCCTATCTCTGGCGGATGCGCCGGCCACGTCATCGTCGAAGTTCTACGTGCGGCTGCTGCGCGGCCACCCTGGCGTGACACCGGCAAGCAACTTCACCTTCGCGCTGAGTCACTTTGAGATGCACTGCCAGGACGAGATGGGCAACACATACACTGCCCTACATAACATCTGTCCCTTCGCTGACTTTGAACGCTTCATAAACTCCGCCGCGCCAACGAGCCCGATGGGCACGTGCTACCTCGACCCTGGCCAGCTGTTCCGCATGGACTGCCCGATCGATGCCACCGCCGACAACCGCAGTTTGTCAGCTGACTGCCTCTTCTACCGCAAACAATGCAGCAGTTACGCGTGCGGAACTGGGTACTACCTCGACGGGACCAACTACGGCTGCTACCGCATCCCGGCGAGCGCCTCAACGCCGCCGTCGCCGCGCATCTCCAGTGGCGGTATTGCTGCCCTGAGCATTGTGCTCTTCATCGCTGGCGGAACGGTGAGCGTCGTTGGCGTAGAGGTGTTGAGGCGCCTCAAGAAGAACAGGGCCGATAAAGTTGTGGTGGTCGGCGTCTGACCACCTGTCGAAGCACACAGCTATGCTTTTCACCTTTTCTTGTTGCCTTTTTTTTGTTAGCCAAAGAAAGCAAGGCTTTGCTTCCGGTGTCCCCCTCTACACTGCCCACCTCTATCTGACAACGTTTCTTCGAGAAATCCCATATGCCATTGATTACGTGCGTCAATGCACAAACACTCGTACCTGAGCGTTCTCGGATTTATTCTGTGCACATCGGTGCGTGTCTTTTTCTTTTCGGTGCTAGGCGGCGCGTGTTTGCCGTGGAGTATGCGGTCGCTTAGCCGAATTTTTTTCTCTACAACGACAAAGTACGGTAATTCACTTGCTGTTTTAACCCTTCGTGGGGCCCACCAGCTTCCCCGCCGTTGCACACACACACACACACACCGATGTGGATCCTGCGTGTGATCAAAGACGCCAGCAAGAAAGCTGGAGGCTGACACGATACAAGCGGGCGAGTCGAGTTGCGGTGTTCTTCATGCGCACCTCCTCGCGTGTGTGGGACAAGCGACAAGCAAAAACTACTCTGCCTCTGCAAGTGCAGCTACGAATGCTCTCGCCTTTCTTCTGACCTCCTTCCTATTCCTATTTTCTCACCCAGATCCTCTTTTTGTTTTTGCTCACAGTCGTCACTAACCACAGAAAGAACTGTGCACCTTATGGTAAAAGCCTGTTGCAGGGACAGGTCAGCACCCGTTATCCTTGCTTCTCCTTTGATTTCTCATCATCGCCCGCGGATATTTAAAGCCGCAGATCATTCACCCTTTGCTGGGCTTTTACCCGCTGACAAGTCGAAACGGTCGGGAAAAGGATGCTTTTTTTTTGTAAAGGCTTCTGGTCAGGGCCGCGCAATGCAGCCCCACGATCCAACATTCCCCTCGAACCAGCATGACCTCTTGCGCCAGTCCTCCTCTTTACTCGCAGAACCCTGCAGCTACATAGCTCACCTCTCACTCAGTACAGATCCTCCCGCTCTCCCCTCTCTGCACACGACACGCCAGCTCCAAAAAAGAGACCCACCCACCCCCAACCTTGCGCTTTCATCAAGTTTTATGTATCCCTCACCGTGCCACACTCAATACACCAGTGGAGCGGAGAATGTATATTGGAGCACCATTGTGAAGGATGCTCTCCTTGGCAGTTTCTCCACTCATTACATTTCGCTCGATGCAGGTGTGTGGACAGAGTATTCCACTTGGCAGGGCTTCTCTCCCCCCCCCCTTCCACCCTCTCCTTGAGGAACTCCCTCGATGACTATCGAACACGTTAGGTAGGCTCGTTCTTACCGCCTTGACGCGAAGACAGAAGATGAAAAGGCAAGAAAGAGAAGGGAAGCAAATTGCGAAAAAGCGCCTTCACATACGCGGGCTGTTTTGCTTTGTCACCTCTTGGAACCCCCTCCCCCCGGGGCGGAGCATATACGTTTGTGGTCTTTTTTGCCTTGCATGTTTTTTTTTTTGATCAGCCCTTTCTCCTTCCTGAAGCTCTCGCCTTTTTTTGTCAACACAGAGTTTTCTCCCCTCCCCCTCATCGAAGACACCTCCCATTCCGTGATCCTTCGTAGCTGGAGTAGTCCACCCCCTTTTTTCCGATTATAGGGCTTTCAGCTGTTTATCACCTTGTCAAAAGGGATCACCTCGAGCGTGAGTGTCAGCCTCGGAAGTAATCGTTTCCAAGACACTCTGCAGAAAGCAAAAGGTTGGCTAACTAGCCCATTTAACCTCGCGAGGGGGATTATGCCTCGCTCAATCTGTGACGTCGCAGTGGCGGAGGGAAGATAGCGCGGTAGAGGTGGCGTGATCATGTGTAGGTCTTCTGAGCAATTTTACAGGCATCTCACCCCGCTGGCTTACCGACTGTAGGCTAGGCTAGTGGAGGGGTTTCGGGGCAGTGGGCGCCACAAGTGCAGAAAAAGTCAGGTGAGAAGTGGATAAACGGTCTGTGCAATTACACCCGCAGAGCGAGCCGCGCTAGGCGACGCACAGCCAGCAGGGAGCGCCGCGTTGCTTCCTTCCCTGGCTCCCCAGACGCCTAGCCGAGCACAGAAAAAACACTTCCCCACCCGTGGTGGGATCAAATATTCCCTGCAATAGGAGTTATGGAGTTTTTAGTTCAGCACTAAGTGAACAATCACCTGAGGATCTTGCGTTCACATCTCCCTGCGCAAGGCTTAATTGGCTAGCGGACGTTGCAAGCCAGGCGCTTAGCAATGTACAATAGCAACGGTTTCAACGCATGCAGACCTTCAGCGACACCCCCTATGGCGCCACTTTCCTATGGCTTAACGGGAAAGAAAGCGATTGTCTTTGCTGCTGTGCCGGGTTCGACTCGTGAAGCGGCACTCCTTTCTTCACGCCAGTGTGAAAAAGGGTCCAGCCGGGAATTGAACCCGGGACCTCTCCCACCCTAAGGGAGAATCATGCCACTAGACCACTGGACCAGTAGAAACTCTCTGATGAACACTTTTGCACAGGTGTTTAGTGTCGGCGTTACACTTCGCCAATAAGCCCGAAGCGCAGTTGGTCTAGTGGTAGAATTCTCGCCTGCCACGCGGGAGGCCCGGGTTCGATTCCCGGACTGCGCACGCCTTTTTGCAGGCGGCGCCCGACCCGAGTACGGGTGGGGAAAACCGGCTTGCTGCACATCGGCTGCTTAGCTCAATGGCAGAGCGCCGTCCTAGTAAGACGGAGGTCAGGGGTTCGATCCCCCTAGCGGCCTTTTTCCCCCCATATCCCCCCCCCCCGCGCAGCGCTTTCTGGATCGGGGGCGTCTCCTTGATTTTTTTGGCCATCTGCACTGTTCTTCCACCGGCCCGCAAGAAGCGGAAGGTTGCCCCCCTCCAAAACCGAGGAGCCCTGCGTGGCGGGAGACGAACCCGGGCCAAAAAAAATTAGGGAGACGCCCCCGATCCAGAAAGCGCTGCGCGGGGGG